>NC_056748.1:147144069-147186569 GCF_019279795.1 Protopterus annectens | reverse complement strand
AAGGGGATATTGATGCATTTTGTGGTATTCAGTTTGAGGCCATGTTTCTGGCACCAGTCATTTGTTTGGGTGAGACCCTGTTGGAGGATATCCACATCACTAGGGGAATTGATGACAGTGCCCAATTTGCAGTCATCTGCAAACTTGGTCAGCCACAGCCCACTGGTTTTGGCCTGCACCTCAGAAAAGTATATCCCAAACAATAGAGGCCTCAAGACTGATTCCTGGGGTACGTCACTCATTACGGGTCTACTGCTTGAGGTGACTTCCCCTATTTTGACTAGGTGGGTTCTGTCAATGAGCCAGTTTGTACTCATCTTGTAACATATGGATTGATGCCTAGTTGAGAGGGTTTATCTATTATACCTGAGTGAGAAATAGTATCAAAGGCTTTGGCCAGATCATGGTAGGCAGTGTGCACCATCTTCCCCTCGTCCATGGCTTTGGTGGCTATCTGAAAGAAGTTGACCAAATTTAATAGGCATGACCTCCCCTTGCCAAAACCAGACTGTGTGGGCTCAAGTGTTTGGAGGTTGGCAATGTCCTTGTTAATGAGGTCCATGATAATCTGTTCCATGGCCTTTCAGATCAGGCTAGTTGAGTCTATAATTTCCAAAATAGAGAGTCAGCACTAAACAAACCAATAAACTCCAACAAGGTGCAACGGAACGAAGCATAGAGTAGACCACAATTAAAAAGTTTTATTCCAATCCACATATAAATGGAAATGGACCAAACAGATCGCAATACACATAACACATGAACCCCTTCACTACAATAACAAATGTTTTCATCTTTCTTAGCATAGACTTCATCAGTCTATGCTAAGAAAGATGAAAACGCTAGTCAGTGAATGTTAATGTTGCCCATCTGTTTGGTCCATTTCCATTTATATGGATTCAGAGAGTCTATAATTTCCTGGATTGGTGGATGCTCCACCTTTCTTGAAAGGGATGACAGTGGCTGTCCTCCTGTCAGCTGGGATGAAGCTGGTACTCAGGGTTTGGTTGAATACCATGCCTAATGGTGCTGCAAGTTCCTGCCTGAGTTCATGTAGGATTCAGTCTGGGATGTTATCAGGTCCCATGGAGGCTGTATCTTTTGCCTTTGAGAGGGCAGTGATGACTTGCTCCCTTAAGATAAGGGGAAGGGGGCAGGTGCTGGAAATGTCCTGATTTACTTATGGGGGAAATAGGGGTGAAATTTTCACTGAACCTGTCTGACAGTGGGTTGGCTATATCTATGGTGTTTGTGTGTGTGGTATTATTGACCACCAGTTCTGAACAGATCTGAGCAGTTCCTTTAAGATTGCAGACACATGTGAAGAAGGCCTTATGATTGTCTTTAGTAGATGTGGCCAGTTATGACTCAAAGTTTGCTTTGGAGGATTTCATTAGTGCTCTTATTTGCATGTTCAGGCTAAGGAGAGATTGCTTCCCATTAGGCACCTGGTCCTTCTTGGTCCTAGACAGCAATTATTTCCTTTTATTATAGTTGTTTATTGCAGATGTCTACCAGATAGGTTTATTTTTCCTTGAGGAGGAGGATTTTGTCCTTTTGGGTATTCCTGATTCCATGCAGCATATATATATGTATAGTACTTTGGTGTAGGTCTGGACATGTTTGCCAGTTCCTGTGGAGGGGAGGGGGCTGTGAAACTGTTTATACCTTCCCTCAGGAAGTTGTAATCAACTCTGGAGAAGTTTTTATGTTTGACCCTAGCAAAGGGGAGGGGGTCGAGGGAGATGATGACTTTAAAAGTGACCACTTTGTGATCGGATCTTACCAGGGAGGATGACAGTGTAGGGATGCTGCAGTGGTTAAGCATGTTGGTTAATACCAAGTCCAAGATATTATCACCTCTTGTGGGGTGTTGACCAGCTGGTCCAAGGCATTTGCATTGATGAAATCAAGGAATCTCTGGACATTTGTGTTTTGGCAGGAGTAGTTCTTCCATTCTGTGGTTGGATAGTTAAAGTCGCCCAGCATCAGGGTAAAAGGTTGACTCTTGATAGTTTCGAAGTGGTCCAGGCTCCTATAATTGTTGTGTGGTTTGCTTGGCAACATGCTTATCCTGCCTGGCCTTTTACATGGGAAAAACTGAGAAAAGCTTGAAATCCAGGATATATCAGCATTGTTATGCTATTAAAACTAAGAACATTTCTAATGTCTTAGCGAAACATGCTGGTATGTGCACTAGTTTCAACAAATGTATTTTTTGTGTGTTGGAGAAAGTTCATTTTAACCCACAAGGAGACCAGGGAAGTTTATTAGCAGGTATTATTGAATGCAGCACAGGCCCTGGTTTAAATGACAGGATTTCTCTGTTTAGCTCATTGCATATTAGAGCAGATAAACTTTGAATTCTGCACTGTGTTATTTTCTTTCATTTTTATTCCAGCAGTGAGCAAAGTGGTAAAATTATTTTTTCTTAAGTATTTATTGTTGAGATTGTTACTTTTTGTCAGAGAAACTGCTATTATTTAATATATTTTAGTGAAGTTAAGTCGAATTTGAGGCTCTTTTCCTATAAATATTGAGCGTTCACTGCACCAGGCGCTGTGATTGGTTTGCTCACATTTTAAAAGACTGTGGCTTTTACTGTGTGTAGTTTGAAGAAGTTCTATTTAATGGAGAATGAAAGCAGTTATTTTTACACCATTTTTTGGCGCCATCCTTTGTGGAAAGTATTTTTTCATGTTTTTCTTGGCTTACTTTGTTTATTCAGTGGTGGTTTGAGTGTATTTGTGATTTACCATTCCAAACAGCTGATTTAGAGCCATGTCTGATACTGTAGGGAGAGAAGGCTGTTCAAATGGTACTGCCAATGTTTCTCTCTTGATTGAGGATGGCAACTTACTCACACAACTTTTAGCCATCCTCACACAGGTGTCTGGAAATTTGGATTCTTTTAATTTGACACAGAAGGCAGAGAGTAATGGCACTGGAGGTTCCAGCAACACTCGTGATGTTTTACCCCAGTCTCATGACACAGTAGTGAACAGGGAGTCTAGCCATGGCACTGGAGGTTCCAGCAACACTCGTGATGTTTTACCCCAGTCTCATGACACAGTAGTGAAGAGGGAGCCTAGCCATGACACTGGAGGTTCCAGCAACACTCGTGATGTTTTACCCCAGTCTCATGATGCAGTAGTGAACAGGGAGCCTAGCCATGACACTGGAGGTTCCAGCAACACTCGTGATGTTTTACCCCAGTCTCATGACACAGTAGTGAAGAGAGAGCCTAGCCATGACACTGGAGGTTCCAGCAACACTCGTGATGTTTTACCCCAGTCTCATGACACAGTAGTGAAGAGGGAGCCTAGCCATGACACTGGAGGTTCCAGCAACACTCGTGATGTTTTACCCCAGTCTCATGACACAGTAGTGAAGAGGGAGCCTAGCCATGACACTGGAGGTTCCAGCAACACTCGTGATGTTTTACCCCATTCTCATGCCGCAGTAGTGAACAGGGAGTCTAGCCATGACACTGGAGGTTCCAGCAACACTTGTGATGTTTCACCCCAGTTTCATGCTGCAGTAGTGAACAGGGAGTCTAGCCATGACACTGGAGGTTCCAGCAACACTCGTGATGTTTCACCCCAGTCTCATGCTGCAGTAGTGAACAGGGAGCCTAGCCATGACACTGGAGGTTCCAGCAACACTCGTGATGTTTCACCCCAGTCTCATGCTGCAGTAGTGAACAGGGAGCCTAGCCATGACACTGGAGGTTCTAGCAACACTCGTGATGTTTTACCCCATTCTCATGCCACAGTAGTGAACAGGGAGTCTAGCCATGGCACTGGAGGTGCTAGCAACACTCGTGATGTTTTACCCCAGTCTCATGATGCAGTAGTGAACAGGGAGTCTAGCCATTCTAGTCAGACTTTAATTAATGACTTTTTTAATCCAGTTCCCTGTGGAATGAGTGGCCATGGCCAAATAAGGGAATGGTTTAATAACGGCTTTTCTTTGTCTTTTGAATAGAACTATAACCATGCTGCAGTGCATGCTGGTGAGTCTTTGAGGCAAAAACCTTTAGACTGGAAAAATGACTTAAGAAATATCAGGGACTGCAGTTAGATAATGTTTATTTTCAGAAATGTATAGCATTGCAGCCTGTATCCAAAGGGCTTTTACTTTTTAAGTTCCCTGATAGGCTTAAAGCCAGTTCTATTTTTCATCATGATTTATTAGATCTTTTTGATCAAACCGGTATTGAATTCATGTGGTTACCTATTAAAAATAACTTAAGGACACTAGAAGGACTTAAGCAGGAAATGTTTTCCTTGAAAAAGGAAATTCATCAGGATCCATTATTTCTATCATTTGAGGGTGGTTACTGTAAAATATTTCAACAAGCGGACCATCATTCTAATATTATTATTAAAGAGAAACAATGTAAGTTGTGGAGGGACCAACAGGACTATGACAACAGAAAGGCATATCCTATCCCTAGTAGTAAATTTGCTGGGACGAGGTTGGAAGGAACCCATGATCAAGGATATGGGGACCAACATGGAATCGTTCGAGGAAGCTGAGGTACTGGAGCAGTCCCAAGAGGATTTTCCTTCAGTGAGACCTGGCAGATCCCCTTCGAGGAAGATGGCTGTACAGAGGAACAGGAGTACCAATTTGATTTCTTCTCATGGGATCCTCTCCAGAACCAGGACGCAGAAAGGAAGAGGCAAGAAATGAATCTGAACTTGGGAACTGTTCCAATCATTGGCCAAGGTACTGTTCTTTGTACATTTAATGGTTTTAAAATGTTTATTATAGTGACATTGCAATTACTGACCAGTATGGGGACTTGTTCTCTAAATAATTTACTTTTATTCCTACAAGTAACTTTTAATCTGGTGGGCACTATTTTAGAACTAAAAATGGTCACCAGAAAAATCAAGTCTAAGCTTGTTATTGGACAATGGTTTTGATTTAGATTAGGCTCCTGACTTGAAAAGGAAGAGCATCTTTAACCCGCCCCTTCTACCTCCTGTTGCCATCTTTGAAAGAGTTTGCAAATCAGAACTGTGGGCTAGGTTTCACAGTTTAATAGATGCTGCAAGTGGAATCTCACTAAAGAGGAGGACAACTTGTTACAAGAACATAAGAATAACAAAAAAATGCATATAAGGAAAGCAGATAAGGAAGGGTGGTGATTATGGACTATTTAACCTATGCTGGTAAAATGAAGAACTATTTCTATGATGGAACATTTTTTTTACCTCTAGTCCTCGTAACAAGTTCAACATAACATATGATACAGTTGATATGGCTTTAAATGATCCGTTTTTGGAATTTCCTTTTCAGCCTGAGGAAATTAATTATCTTTCATTTAAAAAGCCCTATATATTACCTGTTTTGGTATCCTTAAGATCCAGAACATTTGGCTGACCCCCTCCCCCCAATTGAGACCCACAGTGGCTGCTAGGGGATCAAAAACAAAGCCTCTAGCCAAATTTGTGAACCACAAAATTAAGGGCTTTTTTGTGGCAAACCACATGTTTTAGTTGACTCATAGCATTTCTTGAAAGAATTGTGTAAGTGTGAATTTTTTGAGGATATTTATTTTTTAGTAATTCCACATGAAGAAAGGCTTACTCAGCACAGCTCCTAAGAGTTAGGCACCCTGCCTTTGCTCTACTGAATGATACAAAGCACTAGAGAGATTCTTCTAATGCAAAGTTAATTTTAACTGTGTTTATTGCACTTGTTGTCTGCTTTAATTTAATTTATCTGCCATTTTTGAACTGAACTACATTTTACTCTGCATTTAATTGTTACACTTCTGTTGGCCATCGTACAGACTGGATTCAGACCTGCTGAATCCTGTTCTGTTTGTAGACTGAGCACTAAAACCAGGATATCTTTTTTTGGAGAGGCCGCCCTCTCCCCAGTGCTCTCGTGGTAGGAGAGTACAGTTTAGACTAATCTGATTAAAGGTTAGTGGATCAGGGCTCAGTTTTGAGCTGTAGTACTGGTTAAATGGTTTTAAATAATTTTCTCTGCATTGCATAATGTACCATCATGCACTGCCATGTAGAGGGGGTAACCCTTGGTAGTTATAAATGAAAAAGGTAAAATAAACAAATTTTCCCTTAGAAACAGCTCTGATTCGGCAGAGTAGTTCTTAAATAGGGCCTAGATGCTCAGAGAACATTTCAGCTGCACTATTGTCACTTAAACCACTAGTCTTAAACCTTGTAGAAATCTCCTGTTAGTATTGCCCTGCAGTGCACCCCATAGGTTAGTTCCCATATAGAGCACCCTGTCAGACCTATCTTTTTCTCCCCTTACTGGGATAACAGGATTAAACCTAGTTTTATGGACAATCAATTTCCCTCTGTTTGTCCTGCTAGCCTGGTTGACATGGGTCTCATGAGGCAGTGTAGCAACTGCCTCATGTGCACTGACAACCCTCTATTCCTAAATCATTCTAGTACAATTTGTGAGAGATGCATCTACACTAAGACTGTAGAATCCCTGATCTCTCACGTTCAGAACAGTAACGCTGAACAGGTTGTCAGCTCACACACCACAACTCCTACACAAAACATGCATTCAACTCATAAACCATCTTATGCGGTGGTACTCTCCAGAAACCTACCTAAACAACAGAGACCTCCAAAACCCAAACATGCTACACCTAAAACAGTACCCAAAGCACTCAGTACACATAAGAACACAAGCGCTAGTGTCACCAACAAAGCTTGTAAGGTGAAGCACATCTGCAATAAATTTTTTAGTTATAAGTGACTCTATAGTGAGACACACAGATGTCCCACTCACCAGGTTGGACAAGGAGAAGGTTATGGTCAGCTGTCTGTCGGGTGCCAGGATTTGTCAGATCACACACGCACTTAAGTATCTCAACAACAAGTACCGTTATGACTCTGACATAATTCATGTTAGTGTAAACGACTTGAGATGTACTTCACTGCACTATATGAAGAGAAACATGATTGAGCTGTCTGAATGTGTCCCCTGCAGGCATGCCCCTAGCCTTCAGCAGCATCTTACCCTCACCTAGGATGATACCACAATATAAACAAAAAATGATTGACTTCAATAATTGGCTTAGTTTCTGTTTCTGGTGATATTCTAAGAGGATCCAGTTCCTGACAGCCTGGGATGACATGGTTGATAGACCATGCTGCTTTGCAAAAGATGGTCTTCACTAGGCACCTCTGGGCTTTTGGTTGGTGGCTAAGGCACTTGCCTCCTCCGTAGTGCCTTTTTTAGGTAAGGTCTCAACAACAACATTTCTGATGTGAAAATATCCAGCACAAATAAAATAAGGGTTACGCTGCTAAACGCTAGGCATTTAAATCAGAAACTGCACTCTCTGGAAGCACTCCTTTCCCTGGAAGATGTTGACATCTGTGCAGTCACAGAAACCTGGTTCAAGGCTACAGAGAGTACTCCAGCCTTGCAAGACTACACCACATCTTCAGACCAGAAATTAATGTGTGAGAACCAAAGGCAGAGGAATATCTATCTTCATCATTGATAAATATGCCTCTAGACTGATTCTAGAGGATAACTCTGTGGAGTTACTCTAAGTTCAAATTACAGTGGGAAAGCCTCCCTCCATGTCATCATTAGCTACAGGTCCCCCTCCATGAAACAAGATGCCCACGGGTCTTATTTGGACCTACTTGAGTCAATCCAAATACAACATAACACCCTAGTCATGGGTGATTTCAACTATCCCTACATCAACTGGGAAACTTATATGCGACCAAATATACTCGCACAAAAGTTCCTGGACTTTTACTCAAATGATATGGAACAAATAGTACAAAACCCCACAATATTTTTTACCTGGTCCTGGTCCTCACCAACATAAGTGACCATTGTAGCACCCCAAGTATAGGGCCCTCACTTGTCAAATCCGATCATAAATCAGCCACATTTGAAGTAGCAATAATACCAGAACTCATCCAAGGAGAAGTCAGGTTAAAAAACTACCCCAAAGCAAACTATACCCTCCTAAGAGATGGCTTATATGACTTCCAAGGTCTGGTTCCCACAGATGGCATTGACAACTATACTAAGGTGTACACTGACGCCCTGTACAAACATTTGTAGAAGTGTATGGACACAGCACTGCCTGATAGGATCAAGGCAAGATCCTCAAGAAAAAAACAAGCCACCCTGGTGGATATCTGGCATTAATAGATTATACAACAAGTGAAAGAAGCTGTTGTCTAAGAATATAAAAGCAAGTTCCCAGCACTGGAAGAGTACCCTCCTTGGCCTAAATAAGCAAATAAGAAAACTTAAAAAAATCCTCAAGGGGCAACTTTGAGAAAAATTTAGCAACCATAGCTAAGGATAACCATAAGGCATTCTTCAGCTATATCTGAAACCTAAAAGGTAGGACCCAGATTTGTGCAGAACTAGCTGTGGATGGTATCACACACACTGATTCTGCAAAAATAGCTAACCTGCTAGCAGACAGGTTTGGCAAAAACTTTATCCCCCCCAAACATATCACAAACCATACCTTCATTATCTCCTCCACCCTGCATCTCCAAAGATCAAGTCATCAGTGCTCTTTTACAAGCCAAAGACAACCTCTATGGGACTGGATGGAATCCTAGGCTGCATTCTAAATGTTCTAAAACATGAGTTAGCAACTGCATTAAGCACCCTGCTCAACCATAGCCTGAGTACTAGTTTTGTCCCCGCTGAATGGAAAACAGTGACTGTTATCCCCCTTCACAAAGGTGGTATGTCAACAGACCAATGGAACTATAGACCCATAAGCTTAACCAGCCTCATCTGTAGGCAATGGAACAAATCATCATGAACCTCATAAATAAAGATATAGATAGCCTCCAAACCCTTGATCCGACCCAGTTTAGTTTTGCCAAGGGCAGTTCATGCCTGTTAAAGCTAGTGGACTTCTTTGAAAACATGATCAAGAGCCATAGATGAAGGCACATCTGTGCACACAGCCTATCTTGACTTGGCCAAGGCCTTTGACATAATCCAGCATTTGAGCATCATTGACAAACTTACCCAGTTGAATGTCAACCCCTCTGTTGTCAGGTGGGTTTCAAACTGGCTCACTGACTGATCACCCTCATTCACAGTGGGAGTCTTCACCTCAACCAGCAGACCTGTCACTCGTGGGGTTCCACAAGGGTCAGTGCTTCACAGTAGGAGTCTTCACCTCATCCAGCAGACCTGTCACTCATGGGGTTCCACAAGGGTCAGTGCTGGGCCCCCTTTTGTTTGGAATATACTTCTCAGAAGTTCAGGTCAAAACTGAGGGACTGTAGTTGACCACGTTTGCTGATGACCTACACATGCATTTGCTGATGACCTGCACATGGTAGGCACAAACTTCTTTGATTAGTAATACCCATTAGTGAGATGTAAGCTGGAAAAGAGAGTACAAATGTATTCTTTTAGCATCTGAAATTGTTTAACATGAGTGTTTAGAACACAGTTTAGATCATTTCCAGTCACTATTTAACTCCTTCTTGTGTTTATTGCTTATTATCACTGGTGATCCTGACAGTGGCTGTGTAGAACTCACACCACCTGATGTCAGGGTATTGGTAGCCTCTGATGATCATGGTGATATAGAGGCACAGTCAGGGGTGCAGATCTTCAGTATGACACTGAGGGTGGTGGCTCACACATTCACTGGCCTTATTTCAGACATGGTCAATATGCCTATGCATGCCCATTCCACTGAGCCCACAGGTATAGGACAGGTTGAGGGTGACACAGTTGAACAGAGTGGTGTAGTTACTACAGTTGCAGAGCTGGGTGAGTCTGCCCATAGCCCTCCCGAGGGCATGGCACCACACAGGAGGGTTGCTAGAGGTACTCAGGGGAAGCCTCCTGTCCACCCTCCTCCTGATGCTGGTGTGTCATTGTGTGCCACCAGACATATGTATAGGTCCATCACAGAGGCACAGGCATGTTCCACCAAGGCCTCAGAAGAGAGAGTGCGAATCCTAAATGTGGTGCATTCTTTCATGTGTGACTGTCTAAACCATGTGGGTGACTCCTTGGATAGGATGAGTGACACACCGGATCAGACAGTGTCTCTGATGGATTGTCTGCCAGAGGAGGGTCGGCATCCATATGTAAGTGGAGCTGCGACATCCTCTGGTGTTAGCCGATGTGTCCATGACAGATCTTGCTCCCTTAATGGCACTGCTTCCACTGCTCTGTCAGTGATAGAGGTGTCCACATTCAGATGTGGTAGACTACGGGATTGTGGTTGTGGATGTAGTTGTGAAGAGACCTCACCCAGCAGACATCACTCACATTCAGGTAGCAACCCATTTTCGAACCATGGAAGTGGCAGTCCAACTCCTGGCAGAGGCAGTTCACATGGTAAAGAGCAGCAACACTGAAGCAAAAACTCTACCATGCCTGACTCACACCTGTCCAACATGACAGAATGTAGTGCTGGCACAGAGCTTGATTGTATTCATGCAGAGACTCACATGCTCATTTCACAAAAAGTGCCCATACTGACTCACATGCATGCAAACTAAGCAAACTTAATGTTGATTGGATACATCTCCTGTTAGTAGCCCTGAGATATTTCCTGCTTTACTGAATATTCTGTGTTTTTTATTCATACACACTCGCTACTTTGGTGTCAGCCTTGGCCTCCTACCCCCCCATACAAATGATGATGGCTGTGCCATGCTGTTTGTTCACTTTGCTTTGACTTTGGGTTCCGTATATGTCTGATACAGAGGGTGGGTAGCTAAGTGAGTCTTTCTCACTAGTTTGATTTTGTGTGTATGTATTACATAGGAACATTTGGGATGTGCTTGTACATGCTCATTTCTGAATGATTTTTTCACTTAGTGTTGTAAGTCATGCATTCAAACTAGTGCTGTTGCATACCTGCTTATTTCTGTACACCTGAAACTGTTGCTATAATCATCCCTTTGACTGTTTTGTGTATGGTGGGTAAGTGACCGACTTGATGACAGTTATTGTGTACAATGAATAACTGTATATTGTAGATATTATTCCTATAAGCCAATAATGTCAAAGATGGACACCTCACACAGGTTCTGCTTGAGTACATTTCCGACTAACAATATGCAGGTATATCAGTTACTTTTATCCTCTTACATATTTGTTCAGATACTACAGGTTCCTCACTCACCTTGACATTACTGCAGGTACGAGTTTTATTTTATTTTATTTTCTTACATTTGTTGACCGGGAGTATCCGGCTGAGCTATTCCCTTTTTCAGCGAAGGCCCAGGGAGAAAAGCTCCAAAGATATACAATGCAATAAAAATAGCAATACAGATACATTTCAATTAAAATAGCAATAGAGAATTTTGGTAGTTAAAACACGTAAGCTACATACATGTATATTGCTGACAGATAAAACAGTACTATAAACAAAAAGGAGACTGTTAAAAAAGTAGAATAAGTTGTATGTTTTGGTTTAAAAAGAGAGTTGAGTAAATATAAGGTTTTGTATGCAGAGTAGCAGAAACTTAAAAGGGTACATAAGAATTTTAGGGAACAGAGTATAGAAGAAACTTTGGAGGTTGCATAGGAAGCATAGGATGAAGTAGTTAATGTTTAGTTTTAGTAAGTCAGTTTGACCATAAAGGTAGGTAATAATCAGGGAAGGTGAGTACAATGGCAGGCCAGTGTTTTTTTAAAGTGGTTGCTAGCTTAAATTGTTTGGGTGAGTCAGGGACCTTATTTCTAGTGGGAGTTCTTCATGCAATAGAGGGATGGTAGCTATATAAGTTGCACCCTGCGTTGGATTTGGGTTTATGGATTTTTAGTAGGTGAGCTTTGGAGAAGTCTGGTAGGAGAGTAGTGAGAGATGAGAGAAGATAGACTTGGGCAGAAATCAGGCTGATATAGGATGGAGTCTATGATTTGGAGTTGAGATTGTAGGAAGAGGTGAGGTAGTTCGGGCCAGTTCAAGTATTTTAGGGAGAGACAGTGGTGAGATTTATATGTTTGTTAAGCTGCAAATCTATCTACTTTGTGGTAGGTTGATTCTAATTTGGTAAGTAGGGAGGACTTCAAATTTGTGAGTATTTGGGAACAACAGGTTAAGCATGGTAGAAGGTAGGCATGGGTAAGAGAAATCTTAGCTTCAGTAGTTAAGAATTTGTTGTTCCTGTACAGTAGTCCTAGCATTTGGTGTTTTTTTTTTGATACATTTGTTTAATGTGAAGATCGAATTTTAGTTGGTCGTCACTCATCAATGGTAGTGCCAAGGAGCTTTGTGCTAGTTTTGACTTCTGTAGGAGTATTGTTTAGGGACCTTATGGAGAAGGAATGTTTAATGTGGTTTGCAGATTTAGGTAGAAAGAGTAGTAATTTTGTTTTCTTAGGGCTGAGGATGAACTGATTATTAGTGAGCCATGTCTCTACTGAGATGAAAGATGTCAGGATATTTGTTAGGAGTTCTAAGGGGGAATTACTAATAGTTATAATTGTAGAGTTACTTCCGTATTGGACAATGTTAGATTGAGGACAAGAGGAGTGGAGTGAGTTGGTAAAATATTAAAGAGTAGAGGTCCAAGAATGGAACCTTGGGGAACACCAGTTCTTACTGAGAGAGGGGTAGATATTGCTGAGTCCCATTGTACTGACTGCAGCCTATCAGAGAGATAGCTAGAGAACCATGCAACTGTATCAGGGGAGAAGTTTAGCTCTACAAGTTTATTAACTGGCAGTGTGTGTGAGACAGTATCAAAAGCCTTAGAAAGGTCAAGGAATAGACAGGATATGAGTTTGTGATCATCTTTAGCCAGGGCTAAGGTGTTGAGAAATGATAGTAGAGCTTTGGTTGTACTATACTTGGGATGGAAGCCATGCTGTGTTGGAGGGAGAAGTTTTTTCTTGTAAGAGATGATGCATAACTTGTTTGTGTATACATTTCTCAAGGATTTTTGAGAGGGGAGAGGATAGCGATAGGTCTGAAATTAGATATTTCTGTGGAGTTACCTCATTTATGAATAGGAAGAGTGTAAAACTGTTTCCAGATAGAAGGAACTTTAGACTCGGAGATGGAGCGATTGATTAATATAGATATAGGCATAGCAAAGGAGTGTGCAGCAATCCAGAGAAAGTAAGAAGGAATATTGTCTGCTGATACAGAGCATGGTTTTAGCTTTGAGAGTAGAGTTTTGATATAGTCAGTGGAGACAGGTTTGAAGTTTGAGAGAGAAGGAGTTTACTGAGATAGTGGTTGAGGGGAGTAGAGGGAGGTTTGAAGTGTTGTTTGAGAGGTTGGGGTTAAATAGTTTGGAAACAGACTTGATAAAGTAGGTTTTGAAGGTATTGGCAGTTTCTTCAGGTGACTTGTCAGGACATGGGTTTAGTGAAGCTGAGTTACCTGGATGTAGTATTTGGTTTATAGTATTCCAGAATTTTTTTGGGATTAGATTTTAATGTTTTTTGGGGAATTATAATAAAAGTATTTTTTTGTCTTTGTTGATCAGTTTTTTTTGTCTGATTTCTAAGTTCTTTATACTTTAAGAGGTCAGCTAGAAGTTTGGTTTGTACCTATGTTTTCCATGCCCTATCTCTGGATTTCATAAGGGTACAGGTGGTTTTAGTTAGCCAGGGTGAAATGTTTGCCTTTAATCAAAATTTTCTCAGTGGGGGCTAGAGAATTTAAAATATTTAGGAAAGTTTGAGTTGAAGGCATGTACTGCTTCACTGAGTGGGAGCTGAGTAAGGAAATTCCAGTTAATTCTAGAGAGGAGGGTTTTAAAAGTGTCTGGGTTAAAGGTTTGAAGTTTGCATCAGGTGATAAGCCGGTATGGTTTGGGGAGGTGGGTGATGTATTGTAGCATTTTAATAGGTCAGTGGTCGCTCAGGGCATCAGGTAGAGTTTCAGGGTTATGGTATTTGCTGGGGTTAGAAACAAGTATCCAATCTATCAAGGAGCTTGAAGAATGAGAGTTATTAGTATGGGTAGGTTTGGAGATTAGTTGTGTAAATCCATGGAGGTTTATGTGTTGTGGAGGGTTTGGATTATTAAGGTTATGCCAATTAATGTTTACGTCCCCAAGAAGGATAGTTTCATTAGGGAAATTCCTGTTCTTCCACAAATGAGTTGTGTTCTTTGGAGCTGCCACCATCTGATGCTATCTGTGCACAGTTATGACTTAGGGAAGTAAAGTTGGTGGACATTGGCTGGCATCAGTTTTACTATTTGTATGCATTTAGGTTGTTATGTATATTCCTTAAATGGTGAGTGTGTCTGCTATCCTTTGCCTCTTAGCCAGTGCAAGGGCACATTGTGCATGCCTGTGTCTGCCAGCTCCCTCTGCAGCTGGTTTTTGTTCCTCAGAATCCTTGTCTGTATGTGGCGGAAGTGCTGGCCCTGCCTCTGGTCCAGGAACGTGTGGTTTTGGCCCTTGCTATCCCTGTTGCAGGTATTTCCTCTAGATAATATTTTGCAACATGGCACAGACTGTGAGAATTTCTGCACAAGTGCCTAGGTCGTACTGCAGAGCACCCCTTGATATGTCTACACAGCTGAACTGTGACTTCTGCATGCCAAGCACGCACTCTGTGATGTTTCTAGCTTGAGTGTAGGCATTGTATCCTTTTTCAGCAGGTATGTGGGCATTTCTGATGGTTGCCATGAGACATGGTTCTAGTGTATAACCTGCATCACCCAGTAGATGGCCTTGTGGAGCATCACCCCTAAAAAACCTAGTGTAAAGCTGAGAGGTGTGCCATATTTATTTATTCATTTATTGACACCTGATTACTGGGATAGTCCAACTCGGTAGAAACCCATTTACAGTGGAGGCCCAGAGGGAAAGCTCCAAATTATTATAAAACATTTTAAGAACAATAAATTTACAATCTTCAAAAATAAAACAAAAACATCTGCAGTTTAAATAATTATAACAAATTAGACATAAAACATTGGTTAAGAATTGATACATGTTATATGGCAATCATTTAATATTTAGAGAAGTTTTAGACAGTTTCTAAAGAAATTAAAGATAAATTAGTCTAATACAAGCAGGAATTGCAATATGAAGTGAGGGAAAACAGGGTTATGGTATATTTGGAGAAAAAGTGAGCGAAGAGAATTTGATAGAAGTAAGGAATTAAATGAAGAAGGGAGAGTAAGTAGGTATAAGAAATACAAGGTACTTGTTCACACTTAAAGATATAGTTTATCCTGGTTTGAGCAATAACAGAGACAGCTTTTAGCTAGAAAGTCTTTCAGACTAGTTTTGATTGATGAGAGGGAGGGTATTGACCTGATGACTACAGATAAGGAGGTCCAGGCCTTAGTAACCTTGTATGAGTACATTTGCTTGGTTTGTAGACAGACAGGAGTTTTAGGTCACTGGATTGCAATGACTGACTGGGAACATAGTCATGTAGAATGTTTTTAGTGATGGACAGGCAGATGGATGCAGGATAATTTTATAGGTGGCAAGAAGCTGTGAATATGAGGTTGATGTGGCAGCTCTAACCAGTTTAGGCTTTTTAGTGCTACACAGTGGTGGGCTCTGAAAGGGATATTTGCTGCAACTTTAGCAACTTTATTATAGCATTGATCAAGTTTTAATTTTACTGAAGTCTGGAGGTTAGTAAGAAGTGAAGCACCATAAAGAAGAGTGAGGAGGAGATAGGTAGTAGCGGGTGTAGTTTTAGTTGTGTCGGTGAGAACGTTTTTGGTTCTGTAAAGCATCCCTAGTTTTTGCTGAGGTTTTCTTATGCAATTTTGTATATGCAGGTGGGATATAAGATTATCATGCACTATTACTCCTAATACTTTACTATAAGAAATGACTTCAGTTGTCGTATTATCAAGAGACAGGACTTTAAATTTTGTTTTTTTTTCCATGGGAGAGGGATTTGGGGAAAAGTAGCATTTTGGTCTTTTTGTGTTGAGCATGAGTTGTGAGTTACAAAGCCATGTTTCTGTGTCTGTTAAAGCTTCATGAGAATTTTTTTGGAGGTGTACCATGTTGTCCGATGTGCAAATGAGAGTGGAATCATCTGCATATTGTATTAGTGTGGCCTGTTGTGTGGAAATATAGATGGTGTTGGTGAAAATGTTAAAGATGAGTGAACCAAGGATAGAGTCTTGTGGTACACCGGTGGTGACTGGGAGGTAAGGACAGAGCAGAGGAGTGCCATTTTACAGAATGATAACTATTGGACAGATAGCTTTTGAACCACAGAAGGGTGGGCAGAGAGAAACCTAGTGAGGACATTTGAAGTAGACGTTTGCTGTAACTAACTGTCAAAAGCTTTAGACATGTCTAGAAATAAGGAAGCGACTAGTTTGCCGTTATCTCTAGTGTTCTTGACAGTGTCTGTGTAGTTAGAAGGGCAGCTCTAGTACTATGGGAAGGATGGTAGCCATGTTGTGTAGGGGGCAGGAGTTCTTCCTTCAGGAGATAGTCTAGCAGTTGTTTTTAAATACAATTTTCAAGATTTTGGAGAGGGGAGATAAGATTGCTGTAGGTTTAAAGTTATTAATGTCTGTTGAATTTCCACCTTTGTGCAGAGGGATAATGTGTGACTTTTTCCAGAGACAGGGAATGTGGGTTCCCGGACTGACCTACATATAAGGATTCAGACAGGATAGGCAATGCTATTGGCTACTCTTTTTAGGTACTTGCTTGGAAGGTCATCAGCTGAAGAAGATCATGGTTTAAGTTTGTTTAAGAGTAGTTTTATATAGGATGTGGGTACAGGTTTGAAGGTGAAAGTGGATGTGGCGATATGTGGCTGTTGGGCAGGGTTGGGATTAGGTGTTGAGGAATCCTATACTGTCTAAAAAATAAGAGTTAAACTGTATTGTGTTTCAAGTGGTGAGTTATCAGGAGAGGGGTTTGGGTTCAATTTTTGGCTGGGATGTATGATTTCTTTAATGGATGTCCAGCATTTTTTAGGGTTGTGTTTAGTATTATTCTGAAAGTTATCCTAGTATAGTTTCTTGTCTTCATGCAGTTGCTTTGTGAAAGCCATGGTAACTGCCTGGGTTGTCATGGTAACTACCTAGGTTGTCAGCACACAAACGGAGGATGATCCCTTGAGCATTAAAGATAACCTGGCAGTTGAATGAGTGGAACCCCTTATGTATGTCCTTCCCTGTTCACCAGGTGGGTCTTTTATTTCTTTGTGAATGCAGTCTGTGCCCCCCAAGACTTCAGGGATGTTGCTACAGCATAAAATTCCTGCATTTGCTCTTGCTTTCTCCTCTGGGGTGTGGGGAAAACAGATGTTTTGCAAACCAGGCAGTTACCACGAATCTCACAAAGCAAATAAATGAAGACAAAACACTAGTATAATAACTTTAAGAAATGCCACTTCAATGGAAGATATAGGTCTCCCTCTATGACCCAGGAAACCCATACCATGTATTTGAACTTATTGAAACACTCACCATACAACCCAATACCATATTTATGGGTGACTTTAATTACCCCACTATTAACAGGGAATCATATGTGACACCAAATGTACAAGTACAGAGATTCCTGGATTTTGTAAACACAAACTCCCTGGACCAGATTGTCACTACACCAACAAGGGGTGTAACCATACCGGATCTGGTCCTTACTGATATGGGAGAGTGTGCACACCCCCTAGTGTAATTTCTTCTCTGGAAAGTCAGACCCCAAAATGGTGTCTGTTGAAGTAAAAATAAAAGCAGGAACCTCAACTAATCCTGAAATATTTAGGAACTGCTCTAAGGCCAACTTCCTACTATTAAGTGATTGCCTGGCAAAATGTAAATCCACCATAAACCCTGATAACACAATTGCCTATGCAGAACTGTTCATAGAAACTCTATACAAGCATGTTAATAGCTGTATAGAGACAGCTGTACCCACCAGGAAGAAGTACAGAACTAACTCATAAAACAAGCCACCCTGATGGAATCACATCAATAGGATGTATAACAGAAGGAAGAAAAACATGGCAAAAATTAGGAGGTGCACCTAGCAGAATAAAAGCACTCTCATCAAACTAAACAAACAACTCAGAACACAAATAAAGTCTACAAAATCCAAATCTGAGGCAAGTCCGCAACCTCAAAGGCAGTACACAATTGAGTACTGCCTTTGAGGCAGTACACAATTGTGTGCAAAGCCCATTGTAAAGGGAGCCACCTATACTGAGCCAGAAGTTATAGTAAACCTAATGGCCAACAAATTCAGCTCCAACTTTACCCCTCTCTCCCCATCAACCCTCTCTCAGGAAATACCATCAAATATAACTCCCTCTGCTATAACTAGGGAACAGGTCCTTAATGCTCTCTCTGAGGCTAAGAGCACTGCATCAGTGGGCCCAGACAGTATCCCAGGATGCCTTCTGAGTAGCATGAAACATGATCTATCAGGCCCTCTGGAATTGCTATTTAAATGTAGCCTCCAAACAGGCTTTGTGCCTCATTAATGGAGAACAGCAACAGTCATCTCTCTGCACAAAGATGGGCCATCTACAAACCCTGGAAACTGCAGACCCATAAGTCTCACTAGTTTCATATGCAAAACCATGGAAATAATTATCATGGAAATGATCGATAATGGCGTAGAAAACCTCCAGATACTGGACCCAACCCAATTTGGTTTTATCAAGGGCAAGTCATGCCTACTCAGCCTGATGGACTTCTTTGAAAAGGTCACCAAGACAATGGATGAGGGCCAAATAGTTCACACTGCCTACCCTGACCTGGCCAAGGCATTTGACATAATCCCCCACTCAGGCATTGTTAACAAACTCAAGAGGTTAGGTACAAACCCTTATGTTACTAGTGGATAGCCAGCTGGCTCAAAGACAGGACCCAGGAAGTTAGAATTGGGGAGTCCACCTCTACAAAGAGGCCAGTCACAAGTAGACTCCCTCAGGGATTGGTTCTGGGACCATTCCTTTTTGGCGTTTACTTCTCAAGGTCCATGCCAATGGCCTCTGTCTGACTAAATGTGTAGATGATTGTAAATTTGGAGCTCTCATTGAATTGCCCACCAACACAAATGTTCTCCAGGAAGGGCTGACACAGACAAACAACTGGTTCCAGAGCCATGGACTAAAAATAAATGCCAAGATATGTGTAATAGTATCCAATGGGAAGTCATCCACCCCTGAAAACTATCATACTGACAACACACCCTTAAGAGTTAACCCAGTGAGTCAGGGGCTTGGGGACACATACAGAAAGTAATCTAGCCTTTGACTATCATGTGTCTACAGTGGTGAGGAAATTATTCTATGTTGTGCTACTTACAAGCAAAGGAATGAGATCTAGATCCAAGGAAGTCATTGTTCCACGGTGTTCAGCAGTCATCAGACCTATCATTGAGTACAGTGCCCCCTTTGGTATGTACCTAAGCAGGCTTATCCAACAACTGGAATGTCCAGAGAGGTTCCTCATTAAAAGAATACAGGGAGTAAGTAATATGTCCTATGCAGACTGCCTCAGGGACCTATCTCTATATTCTATCTCCTACATGCTGTTGAGGGGAGATCATAGAGTGGCAAACAAGGCATTGTCAAACTCCACCCTGATGGACCTCCTGCATATCCACAAAACAAACAGCACCAGAATTACCCATTCTAAAGACTTAAACATTGCATGTGATATAAATAGGACCTGCTGGCAAGATAAGTATGTATCCCAGAGACTACCCTATCAATGGAACAGGCTCCCCATCCATGCTAAGCCGAGTTCCTCCCTAACCCAATTCAAGTGCAACTTGGACTATTGGATGGGAAACAGGAAATGTATCCCTGGTTTGGCACCCATATCTCTAATGGACACAATTTACTTGTAAATAGTTCATCTCCCAGGCCCTTGCTTGTAAATGTTTCATCTTCCCAAGCCCCTGCTTACACTTATGAAGGGTACTAGAACTTGTCAGAGATTTGGAATGCATAGCTAGGCTTAAAAAGGTCCTAGTGCTTGTTAGCCTAGTACACACCTGTGAACCTTTCAACCCGTGAACCTTGCATGCTGCAGCATAGCATTAAGACACTGGCGCAATGTTCTTCAGGCTGCGGCCTGTGACACCCCTAGTATATGCTCTGTAGGTCTCTGGAATACACCAGTAGCTAATGTCTTTAATGCTAAACATACCTTACTTTCCACTGGTATAGTTCTTCTTGATCCCCCCTGCGTCTGAGTTGCGGCTGGCAGAGGTTGCAGAGCTTCTGTAGTGTTTCCTTGTCAACACTATATTGCTCTATTTCAATATCCTGCAGTCCATGACATGTTAAACAGGTTCTGAACACCCTTCAAAAGCAGAAGTCTTCTGCTAAGGGCAGAGGTGCAATTAGAATTTAGCAACTGTGTTTTAGACTAGGAAGTGTCGAAGAGCCAGGAGAGCAAAATGCTGTCAGGGAAAAGAAAAACAACTGTGAAGATGTGTGTGTGTGTGTGTGTGTGAAAATTCCCTGGCTCAGAGCACAGAGGGGAGGGGAAGGGTCAGATATCGGCCACAGACAGGGACAGAGTCTTGCTAAACCAAAAAATATGTCATATGTATATCTCGATCGCTCTCGTTCTCTGTATGGACATACATATACATATACAGACACATGCACACATATATGTACATAAAAGTGGTGAATGCATATGTTGTGTTAAATAAATGCATGTCTAAGCTTGTGCTCTGCACAAAATTATTATTATTTTAAAATGCTTTTGCACGTTTCTGTTAAAATGAGGTGGCGCATCAGATCTCATTAAACTAATATGCATTGTGGTAGTTCATATTATTGATCAAACATAATATGCAGAATTCAACTTAACATTAAATTAATCCTCAGATGTCAAATATAAATGAAAGATCTGCAATAGAAGTAAAAGTAATAATCAAAAATCTTTGTATAAAAAATAAAATAAACAAACATTTAGTACTAAAGATACAAAATGAACTCGGGTATAGACATTAAATATTATAGCTATAACAAAAAAATCTAAACCTGCAAGATTCATAGGTTCATAGGTTCATAGGTGCGTACTATTATTTATTGACATTTGACTACCAGGAAAGGCCTACTGGGTAGGAACACATTTTCATTGGAAGACCGCGGAGAAAAGCTCCAAAGCATTACAAAACATTTTAAGAACAATAATTTTACAGTCTTTAAAATAATGCAAAAAAGAAATATAGTTTAATTGTATCAAATTAGACATAATGTGAAACATTAGTTAAGAACAGATACAAGTTATCTTATAATGATTTAATATTTAGAGAACGTTTAGCCAGTTTATTGAGAAATAAAGGTACGTTAGTAAATTACAAACAAGAATTGCAATACGAAGTGAGAGAAAAGCAGACTTAATGGTATATTTAGAGAGAAAACCAGGGAGAGGAATTGGTAGAAGTAAGTGAATGAAGAAGGCAGAGAAAGGATATGTAAGGTATGAATAGGTATTTGTTCACATTTAGGGATATAGTTTCTCATACTTCTCAACCTCTTAGCACAAGAAATCTGGAAAAGGCATAAAATAATAGGGAAACAGATGCTAAGAAATAGGGACGCATTAAATGTGGCTGTTATACATTTAGAAAGTTGTTATAATAATGTGTTTTGTGTTAGCCCATATTTTCTGAAGGATGTGAAGTCTGAAATTCAAATGTATGTCATTATTTAGTGACTTAAGTTCCCACTTATTTGCCAGAAAACCACCAATTTTATGAGGAACAGACCAAAACTATGAGGCAAAAACTGGATAGTTGAGAGGTATGGTTTATCCTGGTGGTGAACGAGCAGAAACAGCTTTTGAATAGGAAGTAGCTCAGAAGGGTTTTGAATGATAGGAGGGGGGTATTGACCTGACGGAGAGAGATAAGGAGTCCCAGGCCTTAGCAACATGGTACAAGTACAGACAATGGCCAGCAGATTTGACAGGTTTGTGGATAAAGAGGAGATTTTGGTCATTGAATCATAATGACCAACAAGAAACATGGTTGCGGAGAGTGTTATTTAGTGTTGGACAAGTAGAAGGATTCTGGATAATTTTATAGGGGGTAAGAAGCTGTCAATATGTTAGTTGATAGGCTTTTTAGTGATATACAGTGGTGGGTTCTGAAAGGGGTATTTACTGCAAATTTAACAACTTTGTTATAGCATTCAAGTCTTGATTTTTATGAAGCCTGGAGGTCAGTAAGGATGGGGGTGCCATAAAAAGGAGTGGAGAGGAAATAAGTAGTGTAAGTGTAGTTTTAGTTCCTTCAGTGAGAAAGTTTTTGGCTCTGTAAAGCATCCCTAGTTTGAGTTTTTCTTATGCAATTTTGTATATATGTGGCCAAACTTAAGATTATTATCCACTATCAACCCTAATAATTTGTTATCAGAAATGACTCCAGTAGTTGTATTATCAAGAGCCAGGCCTTTAATTTTCTTTTTTCATGAGAGAAGGATTAGGGGAAAAAGTAGCAGTTTTTTTAGGGCTGACCATGAGTTGTAAGTTACAAAACTATGCTTCAGTTGCTGTTAAAGCTTCCAGAGTAATTTTTGGAGGTGTGCCATGTTGCCAGATGTGTAAGTAAGTGTTAAATCATCTGTATAGTGTAATAGGGAGGCCTGCTTTGTGGATCTGTGGAGGGTGTTGATCCGAATGTTAAATAGGAGGAGACCAAGAAGAGAGCCTCGTGGTACACCAGTGGTGACTGGGAGGTATGGAGAGAGGGTTGGAGTGCCATTTTACTAACTGGCAGCTTTTGAACCATAGAAGGGTGGGATGAGAGACACCTAATGAGGACAATTGAAGTAGAAGTTTATTGTAACAAACTGACAATTTAAATGTAAACTTTTTTGCTCTTTGGTTTGGTTGTTAGTTGGGATATTTTGCAGGCACCTGGGTTTTAAGATGCTGTTTTTCTGAAGTATAGCCAAACTAGCCACCTGTGCTGTGCTTATGAAGTCAATATAAAGGCCAAAACATGCACGTCCACAGCTAGCGCGGTTGGCCTTTTTGGCCTGAATGTAACCGTAAAGACGTAAAAAGTAAAATAGTAATGGACATTCAGAAACCATGTAGCAGAAGCACGATGTCCTTAAGAGTTCATTTGCATATCTCTCACTGATCTTTTTTGCAGGAGGTTTAAGGTATCACACAGTGAACACTCTTACTTGGCTGGGTTTTTCTTGCAGTTTTTACTTTAATTAGATTGGGGACATTTTTTATTTCACTTACTGATGTTTATATATGTGCATGCATATGCTTTATAACTTTTTTAGATATGTGGAGCTATCCCAGCTTTTTGAACAGCTCCTTCTCTTCCCAGAACCACATCTTATGGGGTACTATGGCGCCTGCTGGCATATTCAAGACTTCACTTGCCAAGGGGCTGTCACAATTACTTTTTAATTAAAAAAAAAAAAAAAAATACTGTTTTTGTTTTTAAGGGCGTTCTTCTTTAAGAATGGTCCAGTCGCACACATCTGTCATGTCACATCTGTGCATGCATTATCGCACAGATGTCCTGTTCTTCCTTTCTGCCCGCGCACGGAATTTTAAATACAGGACGACGTTCCATTCTTGTATTGCTGCTTACACATTTTTACATGCACAGTCAAAGTTCTCTCTCTCCTCTGATGAGAAATACTCTGCCATCCCTTTTAGGATGTTAATCTGTATTTCTGTGACTGGAATTAAGGTGATGTACTACCTATATTTTGGGGTTAGCCAGTTGTGGTGATAATGGGAAGGAGCAGGGACTCCGTGTAGCACTGTGTACTGGGAATGTAGCTCTTGTGGAAAAATTACTGACACGGAAAAAGAGACCCTTGCATAGCAGCTCTGGATCTGTTCCACTGTCCAGTTTATTTATTTGATTTCTTTTATTTCTCGATACGAGTGGCAAGTACACAACATGTCAGTACATGAAACACTGTGTGATTTGTGCCCCTTGTTAAGTATATGCCTTGTACTTCAATATTATATGTACAGGTATCCAACCCTGTAAATGTTTTGTCAAATGCATTCTGTAAAGGTGCTGCATATTTACATCAAATGCATAAATTATACTTGCAAAGCATCGCAGTGACACTGATACAAGTTGTGGTTTTTATTACTAGGAAAGCATTATTCACTGGAGTGCACCATTCTAATTTATCTGTTTTAATGTTGATATTCAAGGGTGCATTACTTCTAGTAATTTGTCTTTAAAACAAAGAAAAATGGTTTTGCTAAAAGCAAATCCAACCACACACACACACACACACACACACACACACACACACACACACACACACACACACACACACACACACACACACACACACACACACACATAGTCATCCTTAGAAAGATCTTTTGTTTTGATTTTTATGTACCTGTATGTAGTATTTGGTTACATCTCTCACAGCCAATCTCTTCTTTTAGTTTCTGTTTTATTTAGGTTTGCTTTTAAATAATGTCTCTAAAGTGTAATTATGTGAATTGTCTTATTCAATCCGACAGTGTACATCTAGTTTTACCCATGTTGAATACTTGAATATGTGTACATCTAAAGTTTTACCCGTGCTGAATGTGTACATCTAAAGTTTTACCCATGCTGAATGTGTGTACATCTAAAGTTTTACCGATGCCGAATATGTGTACATCTAAAGTTTTACCCATGCCGAATTGAATGTGTACAACTCATGCTGAATGCATGTACATCTAAAGTTTTACCCATGCTGAATATATGTACATCTAAAGTTTTACCCACGCTGAATAGGTTCATAGGTGTGTACTAGGCGAATGGTCCTGGAGGCTTTACAAACCTAGCCCATAGAAGTGCCCTGGCATTGTGCCGCCCAACGTTAGTTCCCAGTGCCTCTATCAAGTAGAGCCATTGGAGTGATCCCTGGGGTGAACTTTCTATTTCCCATCCATTCATCAAGATTTCTCTTCAAGAGGGCCAGTGAGGTGCTCTGCTTGACATATATGGGAAGTCTATTCTAGAGCATGGGCAGTCTCTGGGTTATGAACCCATCTCTCCAGTATGTTCTGTTGATTGTGGTAATGAGGTTGAGGTCTCTGGAGCATGTGGTGCAGAGGTATTGGGATTTCTTTAAATGTAGCATTTCTAACAGAGCTGGGTCAGACATGGCTTTGTAAGTCAAGTAAAGATCGCCTCTTAGTAGAAGATATGAGACAGAGCATAGCTGGAGTTTTTTGAGTCTGTCTCTGTAGCACATGTGTTTAAGGGCTAGGATCCTCTTCGTGAGGTACTTTTGTGGTCTTTCTAGCTGTTTTATGCATCCAGTGAGGTACATCTCAAATGGGGCATTATACTCGATGATTGGCCTAATGAGGGAAGAGTAGAGAGAGATGATGACCTCTTTCTTCCTGGATACAAAACCCTTGGTAATGAGATGTGCCACATAGAAGGACTTTATGACCACAGTGGCAGTGTGGTGGTTGAAGTAGAGGTTGCTGTCAACCTATGTCCCCTGATCTCTTATAACACCTTCAGTGTTCAGTGGGCTCTCATCAGTGTGGTAATTAGTGGGAACTGAGTTATTCCCAAAGGGGTGATGATGGATTTTTTGGCATTAAGCTTAAGGCCATGGTTTCGACACCAGTCATTGGTCTCAGTGAGGCCTTTCTGTAGGATGTCTACATCACTTGGGGAGTTAATAATGGCTCCCAGCTTGCAGTCGTCTGCAAATTTGGTCAGCCAGAATCCCTCCGTGTTGGCCTGGACTCCTGAGAAGTAGATGCCAAACAGGAGAGGACCCAGGACTGATCCCTGTGGGACTCCACTCATGACTGGTTGGCAGTCTGACTTGGAGTCCACTACTTTCACACTGTGGGTTCTGTCTGTGAGCCAATTTGCAACCCACCTAGTGATATAGGGGTTGATGCCTAGTTTGGTGAATTTATCAATAATTCCTGTGTGGAGAATGGCATCAAAGGCCTTGGCCAGATTGAGATAGGCTGTATGAACTGCCTTGCCCTCATCCACAGCTCTGATGACTGACTCAAAGAAGACAACCAGGTTGAGCAGGTATGATCTACCTTTCACAAAACCAAATTGAGTGAGATCTAGAGTTTGGAGATTCCCTATATCCTTATTAATTAGATCCATGATGATGTGCTCCATAGCCTTGGATATCAGACTTGTCAGGCTAATGGGGCAATAATTCCCAGGGTCTGTAGTCACTCCCACTTTATGGAGAGGGATGACTGTAGCAGTGCGCCATTCGGTCGGGACAAAGCCTGAGGTGAGGCTGTAATTGAATAGGGCACATATATGTAGTGCCAGTTCACTTTGTAGTTCATGTAGAATACATCGAGGGATATTGTTGGGTCCTATGGAAAGTATTCTTGGCCTTGGACAATGCAGCTTTAACCTGTGCTGCAGTAATGCTGGGTGCTTGGCATTCTTCCGGTATTGTGATTGGTCCTTTAGGCGGAGAGAGAGGGGTAAAGTTGGCACTGAATCTGTCAGCCACTATGTTGGCAATATCTGGTGGCTCAGTATAGGAGGCACCATTGTGCAGTAACTCAGAGCAAAGCTGGGTATTGCCATGGAGATTCCTGATATAACTGTAGAAGGCTTTGTGGTTGTTTTTAGTGTCTGCCAAAATTCTGCCTTCATAGCTGGCTTTACAGGTTTTCATGAATGATCTCAATTTTTTTTGTTGAGGCTAATAAGGGAGTTTTTCCAGTCTTGGGACTTCACCTTTTTCTGCAACAGTTTATTCCTTCTATTGTAGAGTTTATTAATGGTAGGAGACCACCAGATTGGCTTCCTTTTTTTGGAGGAGAGTGTCTTGGTTCTGCTGCATTTATGTACGTATTCATACAGTGCATTGGTGTATGATTCGGCAGTCATGCATCAATTTTCCAGTGACATGGGTGCCGTGAAGTTAGCCACCTCTATTTTAGGAGCCCAAAGTCAGCTTTGGAAAAGTTTTTCATGGTGGTTACCTTTGTGGGGGTTGGGGGGTGGGTGGGATGTGGATTTCCATGGTAATTAGTTTGTGGTCGGATCTAATCAGGGAGGAATTGGTTATTGGTATAGAGCAACGGTTGCCCATGTTAGTAATAACCAGGTCAAGGATGTTGCTTCCTCTAGTGGGGGTAAGAATGAGCTGGTTCAAGGCATTGGAATTGATGAATTCCAGGAAGCTTTGGGCCAGTGTATTGGTGCATGAGTAGTTTTCCGGGTTGATGGAGGGGTAGTTGAAGTCACCTAGTATGAGAGTGTTGGGTTGGACCCTAATAGTTTCCAGGGTTCTTAGGAATGTGGAGTAAGGGTCTTGGGACATGGTTGGGGACCTATAGCAGGCTACAACCTGAATTGCTGTCTTACCAATGTTAGTTGTACCTGAAGTACCTCAGATGCATTATGCTGGGCTACTAGTCTGAGGTGTGCATATCCTTTTTTGGATATGGAGACACCACTGCCTTTGGAGCTTCGGTCCATGTTCTGGGGCTGAAAGGTGTGGAATGAGTTATAGCCTGATAATGCAGGGGTGCTTTCTGATGCTTTAAACCAGGTCTCTGTTACAGCACAAATGTCAATGTTCTCCATTTTGAGGAGCGCTTTGAGCAAGTGCATCTTGAGATTTAGACTTCTAGCGTTGAGCAGTGTGAGCCTCAGATTGCATTTATTTATAGCTGTTATGGTGGTAATTTGGTCTTTGGAACGTCACCTAAAAAAAGGCACTATAGGGGTGGCAAGAGCCTTGGCCAGTAACCGGAAACCCAGGGGTGACCGATGCAGACCATCTCTGGCAAAGCATCGAGGTCTGTTAATCATGTCATCCTAAGCAGACAGATACTGGATCCTCTTAGAATGACACTAGAAACTTAGCCAATTGTTGAAGTCAATCATTTTCTGCTTGTACTGTGTTATAATTCTGGGTAACAGTAGGATGCTGCTCAGAGCTAGGGTCATACCTGCCTGGACCACATAATTCAAGAGCTCCACCATGTCTCTCTTCATGTAGTCCACGGAGGTGTGTCTCAGGTCATTCACACCCACATGGACAGTGACAGAGTCATACTTGTTGTGGAGTGATGTGAGTGTGTGTTATGTGTCGGATTCTGGCACCTGATAGACAGCTGACTGTTACCTTCTCTTTATTCAACCTAGTGAGTGGGACATCAGTGTGCCTCACTATCGAGTCACCTATGATTAGTGTATTGGGCAAGCTGTTTTGCCTTAGGGGCTTAGGTTGAGGGGCACACTGTGTAGGTGAGATATGTGTCTTGTGGTTTGTGCTGTGTTGTGGTGGTTGAGTGGATTTCTTCCTTGGAGGTCTCTGCTGTTTGGGTGGATATCTGTTGAGAGCCTCCGCGAAGGTGGGTGTGTGGTTGTGTTTTTATGTGAGAGCTGTGTTAGTGGGTGTTCTTGAGGGCTATGTGTTGCATGTGGTGTGGTGTGGTGCAGGTGTTGACCTTCTCCTCTTGACCAGCTATTCTGGTCCTGGCTTGAGAGTGCATGGCTTCCAATTTGGATATATGAGTGCATCTCTTACAAGTCTGGGTGTTGGGAGGTAAGAGGAGAGGGTTGTCTGTGTACATGAGGGAGTTGCTACACTGCCTCAGAATACCCAAGTTCACCAGGTTAATAGGAGAAAGCACAGGGAACTGACCTTTAGACATGCCAGGAGGGATGGTCATTATTACTAAGTACTGGAGCTGTTTCCTTATATAGTCCTTTTACAGGAAAAATGTCACTCAATGTGTCTGAGTCTGTACAGAGCACTGCCAAGTACTTGATGGGAAACTAATACGTTGACCCTGAAAATTTAAGGATGAAGTATTTAGGCAGATATTCTGAAGTTCGAAAGAAATTAAGCAGTACTTACTGAAAAACAAAGAATTAGCTTGTCAAGAATGATGAAAAGAGGGGAGTCACATGAATGCCTACTGCCTGGCTACTACTAATGCTGGTCTCAGCACAGCTTCACTCTGTTGGGATACAATACTCCTTTGATTCTTTTCTCACCAGAAGCAAAATGTTAGCACCAGTCCCAAGAAGAGAAGCAGGCCACGGCCTGTTTGGTGATCCACAGTCTTGTTCCAGATGATGCAAGGGTCTGCAGGCTTGTAGCCTTTTTCTGGTAGATGCCTCGAATAGCAACCAGACCAATCAGGTATGTTAAGCACAGACACTCACTCTCCAACCAGAAAGAGTCAGGAATCAATGCACTCTGCTTCTACTCTCACCAGGATCAGAATATAAGCACAGATTCCAAGCTGTTACCTATAAGGCAATTATTAAGCTTTCTGGTGATCAGCAGTCTCCAGGAAGTAATGTAACTGCATTTCTTCTCTCACCTGAGAAAACAGAAACACTAATCCCAAGATGACTACTGAGAGGAAGAATGTGGGCCCTCCATTAACTGGTGGTCTTGCAATAGATGCTTAAAAGTAAGATGAAAAAATGGTTTATCATAAACTCTGCAGTGTGCACTAGAGGAGTTAGATGAGAAAGTAGGTAACTTAAGTTTTACCTATCTAAAAAGTTAAGTTTTAATGGAGAGTCACTATTTCTAAAACAGCAAGATAGATTTAAAAGGGGTGGTCACTTTTGTATTCTGGTACTATGGAATACAGTAGGATGGCCAATAAATTTAAATTGTTGAAGGGGAGTGATTTCACAAGATAAATTTGTGCTTACACCAGCCAGTAAAAGCAGAGAGGAAATGATATATATGGTCAAATTAACATAAGAGGCAGGCAAATAGAAAGACAGCGGTGTTCAAGAACACAACAGTAACCGTCTGGGAGGGTAGGAACATTTTCTATCTGACTCACAAGAGACAGAGTTGTGGTCTATTTTCAAGTTTTAATATGGAGTTAAAAGCAGAATACAAGTAAAACACAGTGTAAAGAAAACAAATCACAGTATACAAAATAGAAAAAGGCAATAAAGTAATACAAAATACAACAAATAAAAAGCAAACTAACCTTTCCCTCACAGCAAAGTGTAGCAGAGTCTGGGTGAGCCTTTCCAGTAAAGTTTATCTTGGAACATAGAAACAGACTTTTGTTGGTGAAAGGGTTATGTGGCCCAGTGAGATTTGTTGTTAATAAAGATGTATTATAATTGCATGATTTTGTAGAAATGTTTTGTCACTGGAGTTATGACTTGTACATTACGGCTGCTGCTGCACATGGTGTTAGACTTCGTTAGCTATGCTTTTTTATCAAACAGCTCATTTTTTTAAAGTCTTCTTTAGCACTGTGTTATCACTCCAGTTCCCAATGTATTTCAGAAGAGTTCTTATTTACCCCAGTCTGTATCATTTTCTTAGCAGCACAGTAAGACTGTTATTATTCTGATATTGGTGCTTCTCCTTTACCGTATCTGTGAAGTCTCACGTTGTGTTACATTGTGTAGACAATGAAGACTCCAAAAAAGCAAGGCCCCTGGCTGGCCAGAATAGCATTAAAGTAGCATGCACATATTACATGTCACAATTTTATGTAGCTTGTGCTCGGTGATGTCTCAGTCACTCTGTCGGCTTACAATGAGATATAACTATCTTCAAGTAGTCATTCTTTCATACACTTGTTTTTTTTTTTAAATTTAAAATATAAGTATCTGAGAAAAAAGTGAGTATTTAATTAAAAGAACCATGCCAGAATGGCTCTGTCTGCCTAGATGTTATGTGGTTGTCATTAGTGATGCTGGGGCCATTACCAAGTTCAACCAAAAATGGCTTGGAGGTGATAAGCATCTCAGACAGTTTTGAGTGGAAGAGGGGAATATGTCTTTTAATGTTAACAAAACACATTCAAACTTTATTAAAGCTACTATGTAAAGAGAGGCAGTTAAAGCGCCTTATCCTAGCAGCAGATGGGTACAACTGTATGTTTATAACAACAGCAAGGAAGTTTCCATTTTGTTCATCCTGGACAAGATTCCTACAAGTAAGGCAAAGAGGTGTGTGTGTGTGTGTGTGTGTGTGTGCGTGTGTGTGTGTGTGTGTGTGTGTGTGTGTGTGTGTGTGCGTGTGTGTGTGTGTGTGTGTGTGTGTGTGTGCATGTGTGTGCGTGTGTGTGTGTGTGTGTGTGTGTGTGTGTGTGTGTGTGTGTGTGTGTGTGTGTGTAATGCCCTGGTTAGGGATAGCAGGTGGTTAGTTAATTTGCTCAGACTCAAACCCTATACCTTGTTTACAGGAAACAATAGCCTGTCCTCTACCTCAACCACCAAGCTGTTAGAATTTCAAAGAGTTGAGTGTCAAGTGCATTTTTCAAGGAATTGTGAGCTTCAAGGGAAGAGAAGTTTACTGCTGCTCATGCTAAATCTGTTTACAATGTGCAACTGTTTTGTTTAGCAAATGGTATCACTGTTGTGCTAAAGTATTTAAAAGCATTGTTAGTAGCACAACAGGTAGCATACTTGTTTTTGATGAGGAAGGCTGTAGGTTCTACTCCCACAACAAGCAGATGGATTGCTGATACTGTGTTGTACTTTAAGGGGGGTGGGGAGCTGCAGTCCTGACTATGTCCTCCTCTGGATGAAATGCCTAGAAACTATGCCCTTCTTTTCAGTTTGTCATCCATTCCCTATTGTAATATTACCAGCTTACCATTTTTTAATGTAACATAGGCAATTTATTTTTCAAGGGCAACAAGCATTTTATTTGTAGATGAAACACTGAAATATAAAGTTATTTGCTAGCATCAACCCCTTCATTACTTACAGATCTCTTTAATGTGGAATTATTTAGATGACATTTACATCTGCAAAGATTGTGAATATTGACTGATATTGGTGTATTGTAATGACAGACATTTGAGTAGATTTTTATGATGGAAATGTTCTGAATTGAACAGTTTTGTCATTATTGGTCCATACATTTTTGTTTCATTGCTTATTGGAGAAATGTTTAAAACTACAAATTTAAAACACACTCTAAGAAGTGGTGCTGTATTATATAAGGAATATAATTTAATACAATCAGGAAGGTGAATCAAAGAACACATGCATGTATGCATGGTCTTAAATGTGTACAAGGGGTCTGTGATTTGAAAATAGCCTGAAGGTAAACTTTATCCCCAGTGGCCAGATGCATTTTCTTTGATTGTGAGTTTCAGTGCTGTTTCAGTAAATGAGTTTCAAGGGCAGAGAAGTTAAGTGTTTTTTCACTGTGAGACTATATTGCTTTGTTTAGCACATGTCTATCAGTGTTTGTGCTGTAAAATTTAAAATAAAAGTTTTAAATTAAGTCCAAATAATCATTGTAGAAGTAAAGCAGAAAACAGTATGCACATTACAGTGCTTATAGTAACTGGGGAGAAATAGCCTAGTAATGGGACATAGGAATGGCTGAAGGGGGAAGGGCTTTATATGGTGAGCCCCAATCCATTACCCTGCCTAGAGTTCCATTTGACCATGAGCCAGCTTTGCTCCCCAACCACAAGCACGCAGGGCACACTTCCACTGTAGCAAAAATCTAACATTTGCAGATATGACAATGAGTATGTTCAACCATTTACACTTCATTCATACCACCTGCAATGTTAGCCACATTTTAGACACAGAATTTGCTTCAGGCAGGAACTGAACCATGAATTTACCTGGCTCACAACCTACCATAACATTACAATGCTTCATATTTCATTGCGGTCATGGCTTACAGTAAAATAAAGGAATCCGTATGTGCACTAAGACATCCACAATGCTTGTTGTGCAATTTTAATTGCTTTATTAAATACATTGTTTAACGAATATTTCTTACGTTCCTTTGCAAAGAACAGGGGCATGGCTTTGCTATCATTTACAATGTTACACCTGCTTGCACAATTGTCTGGGTACCCTGCACTGTGTAAGAAGAGCAGCATGCATGTCCTGCCCATGATGGACACTGTTACTTAAAGCTACAGGAGGCCAAAAATTAAGCAAGGACCTGCAAGAGATGCCTTACAGAAGGCTTTGATGTTGCTGGCAACCATATACTCATTTAGTCAAGAAATGCACTATGGCATGTAAGGTCTGGCATGTAAGGTCCGAGTACTTTACAGTTAACTGCAGTATATCATTTTCTTGGTTATCCACACATAAATGGCTACACCTTGGAGCTCTGGCCTCTGTGTTTGCACCACCCTGCAAAAAATACTGTGGGTGCCCATGTGGGGTACCCGATATATGTCCCTTCCACAGGTGGGTCATCCCTCCGGACAGGAAGACCTCATGGCTATACAGCTATAAATAATAATAAATACTGTTATCTGAAAAAGAAAAGTTTTATTATTGCATTAAGCAGCACCTTGGCCATTCAGCCTTCAATGAGGCAAGCAGAAGGACATTCAAGCCACACATAAATAAGAATTTAGCATCCTTAACTAATTAATTAATGAATTCTGTCTTTGTATATTTAAAGAGGCAACAAAACTCAGCTACAGAAAAGTATACCAAGCAACTGTTATTATTCAAAACAAGTGGTTGATATGTTTGATATTTGACTATATACTAACTTATTTTGTATAAAAAACACTGTTTCAAATCATTTAAAAATGAGAAGAATGTTGTACAAGAACCATGAATTTCAAATTTGTTAGGTTATGCCATTATCTAAAAAAATACCCAGCTGTTGGATTGCTAATTCATATATTTCTCACATCTCCAACATGTACTAGAATTCTTCTACTACCAGATCTTTTGGTTTCACAAACACAAACACACACACACACACACACACACACACACACACACACACACACACACACACACACACACACACACACACACGCACATTCACAGACACACACTCACAGACACAAACACACAGGCACACATACACACACACACACACACACACACACACACACACACACACACACACACACACACACACACACACACACACACACACACACACACGTATATATAAATATTAGGATAAGTGCATAAACAACTCCTACTGGTGTACAAGTTAATTATTTTTCCATTTCCATTTATTTATTATTTATTGACATTTGTTTATCGGCAAAATCCAACTGGGACAGAATAGCCCATTTTCAGCAGAGGCCTGAGGAGACGATCTCCACTTAACAGAGAAAAAAAACATTCAAACACATTATATGAGAAGAAGTTGACAATTATACATTTCAAAAATAAACAATGCCGTTAAAGCATAGAGATATACTAAAACTATGTTACAAAGAGAACAGTTAGAAAAAGCAAAGTAAAACACTGTGCACAGTTCTGGTGAGCACCCTTTTGGCAATTCACATTAGTAAGAAGTAAAAGTCATATGTTTTGTTGAATTGTAAATATAAAGGGGAAAGAAATTCGGATAGATTAGTATAAATGGTGAGGAGGTGATAGGAAAAGGCTATGTAAAGTGGTAGGGATTGTAGGATAACCAGATTAAGGTGAGGAAGTGGAGATGGGTAGAGAATCTGTACAGATACGGTTGGAGAAAAGTAGAGAAGATTTATGTTCTACAGGGGTATAGCATGAGCAGAGCCATGAGTTTAACAGGAGGCCTTTCAGAAGATGTGATGTTGGTGAGGGCAACAATGCTCTAAATAAAGTATTTATTAAATGGAGTCATTATTTTTTTTTTGGGGGGAGCAGGTTTGAGAATGGTAGAGATCTTTTTTGAGCCAGGGTTTAGTAGTGTATGAATAGAGGACCAGATTTTTTGGATCATTTTATGATCAAGTTGTAATTGAGCATGGTATTTTCTTATCTTTGTATATTTGTTTTTAGATTGATTGCAAAGTTCCCTTTATTTCTGAAAGTTTTTTTTGGTTTAGCTACACCCTCCAAGCCTTATCTCTGGTACACATAATGTTCTTGGTGAGGGTAGATAGCCAGGGGAAGAGTTTAAATTTTACTTTTTTTTTTATACGTAGAGGGGCAAGGTTATTTAGGGTGTTTAAAATGGTATTAAAAGTTGTAACTGCATCATCTAATGGGAGAGTTTTTAGTATAGACCAGTTGAAAGACCATAGTATACTGTTAAACAAGCCTTTGTTAAATTTTGTGAGATTCCTGGTTGGTTTAAATTGGTGGTTATGTCTGTATGTGTATGCAGGGAGATGGTCACTTAAAGAGTTCGAATAGGTTCCAGTAATAGTATGTATGTACTAAAGTCTGATATTAAAATCCAGTCAAGAATTGTGCCCTTACTGCTTTTGTTGTGTCTAGTAGGGATTGTGATAAGTTGAATAAGACAAAATAGATTTATGCAGGATGAGGGACTGTCAGAGGTTACATTTTTCCAGTCAATACTGGCATCACCCAGAATGCTTTTTCTGTAAACAATAGTACTAGATACCCAGGAGTAAGGTATGTTGTTACCAGGGGGGTATAAATTACAATAGTTCAGAGTGTTGGTTTGGAGTTTAGCTCTAAAGGTGAAATGAGTATTTCAGCGGAATGAAATTTGGGGATGAAGTTAGAATAGGAGGAGATGTTATAGGAGCTGGGATGCAGTAGGGCAACTCTGCCTCCTTTTTTGTGTGGTCAGTTAGTCCTCATAACATTATAGCCTGGAGGTAGTATTTCTGTATCTTTCATTTGGGATTTAAACCATGTTTCAGTGATGGCTGGGATATCTGGGGAACAGAGTAATATTCAGGCATGTAGATTTGTCATTTTATCACCAATACTAAGAAGATTTAGTGTTATCACACTTAGTTATTTAAGATTTAGTGTTATCACACTTAGTCATTTAAGATTTAGTGTTATCACACTTAGTTATTTAAGATATAGTATTATCACACTTAGTTATTTAAGGTTTAGTGTTATCACACTTATTTAAGATTTAGTATAATCACACTTAGTTATTTAAGATTTAGTGTTATCACACTTAGTTATTTAAGATATAGTATTATCACACTTAGTTATTTAAGATTTAGTGTTATCACACTTAGTTATTTAAGATTTAGTGTGATCACACTTAGTTATTTAAGATATAGTATTATCACACTTAGTTATTTAAGATTTAGTGTTATCACACTTAGTTATTTAAGATTTAGTATTAGCACACTTAGTTATTTAAGATTTAATGTTATCACACTTAGTTATTTGGCTGGACTTGTGCTTGATGGAGTGGGAGAATGGTATGTCTGTAAATGGGAATTGGAATGGGCGGAAAATGTCTCTGTATCAGAAGTATAAGATGCATTAAAGAAGGGATCACTTGTAACTGAAGGAGGGGAGTTATCTTGGCTGTTATGGTGCTTGCAGGAACTGGTGATATTGAGGTTTAGGTTTAGATTACTGGGGCCAGGGTGTGGTTGTATGTCCCCACACAATTGAATCTTTGAGTTCTGAATCAAAAATTTGGAATAATTCTTAAGAGTGGGTATGAGCGGATGTTTTGTTTTGAGGGAGAGGTAATCACAGTGACATATTCTGCATTTAAGACAGAAACTAGTCGAGAGATTGAAGAGGCTAACAGATATACTAGAATACTTATCATAATTGCCTAGGTTAAGTAGGAGGCTGGAGGCTAAGGTTGTGGTAGTGGAGTTTAAGGAAAATTATAGTATGTTAAGTGGAAGGTCAGTACTAGAATATGAGAATAATATAAGGAGCAGCATTTTGTTTATAAGAGTTACTGATCAGGGGAGAGGTGGTTGAGGTCTAGATGGAAACATGAAGGACTGGGTATGGTGTAAAAGGTTCGTGGTTGTCTGGGATGTACAGAAACAGGTTGAGATGATTAAAAGATTAAGTAATATATTTTGGGGAGGAGTCTTGAATTATTTTGATGTTGGGTGGTAAAATCTGTTAGGGGGTAGAGTGTTGAGCACAACAAATGTAGAGTAAGGAGGGGTGGACGGAAATTGGGGGTAGGGAAGCGGAGTGAATTTGAGTGAAGTAAGGCAGAACAGAGTGGGATCCACCTTTTGAAAATGTTTGGAGATCTCAAAAAAAAAAACAATGGTGGTAGGAAAGCGGAGTGAATTTGAGTGAAGTAAGGGAGAACAGAGTGGCATCCACCTTCTGAAAATGTTTGGAGATCTCAAAAAAAATCAGTGGATTGTATTTATAGCAGGGCAGAACTTCAACCCAACTATTGTACACAGCTATAAGAATACAAAAGATATAAACGTCCAAAGGAAAGCAGATTTAAAGGGTGCAGTGCTTGTGACGAAAGAAAATACTGCAGGCCCAGCAAACTGCAATTTTGTAAATAATTATATGTCATTGGTGAATATTGAAATCATTTATATAAGATGCTTGTGTTACAAATATATTAGAACTATATGTCATGTGTATATCATACTGCTTGTACAGACTTGTGTGTGTGTTGGAAAGGTATTTATAAAATGCTTGTGTTTAAAATGGATCCACAGTGTGCTCTGCTAGAAGAGAACAGAAATATACATGCACTATTGTAACTGTTTAAATGTATATATTTTAACAGTGGAAAATGGAATACGGGAGTTATCTTCAGGAAAAATAACTGAAATTAAATTACTTTATGCCTAGGCCATCAAAGATGGTATCTTTCAGTTTTCAATGCAGCAAGAAACACAATGTCTGTACTAGGAAACTTTCTGTATTGTCTTTAGGGTGAAGTAATTGCTATTCTTAAAAGCATGAAGGAATGCAATTGTTTTATGGCTTCCAGCATCTGCCAAAGATCTAAGAAGAAGCCCTTCTCTGTGTATTTTTACAGGTAGATTCTAAATACTGCCAGCTTCATCAATGGCTGTTTGGCCTGGGGACTAGAAGTCAGATGACAAGAAGTGATGTCATTCTGCAAGCTATCCCAGCAGTAACATTTGAGATATCGTTTTGAGAAGTCTCTTAGTGAGAGAGAACATTCTATCTTGGACCTGAAAAGAACTAGAAGATCCATTCATCACATCTGTCCTGCTCTAATAGTAAGTTACTAGGGAATAGAAATTCTCTTAGAGTCAGTCAGGAATATAGTGAAGCTTAGTTTCGATATTTTTCTTTATTTATTTGAGGCTGTCCTGCAATGTTTTAAATATTTCCTGTGGTTTTGAACTATGGTGTCACTGTGAATATATATTTAGTATTGTCTTGTTCTTTTATTATTTATTATTAAATATATTTAAACCTTACACTATGGCTGATCTGCGTAGAGATAATTAAGTTTTGAGGATACTTGCATATTTATTTGGTGGCATTGTGTGGGCCACTCTTAATACCATTTGTATTAGTATTAATATTAGACAGTAAGTTTGGACAGCCTTTGTTAAGGGCCTTAAAGTAGCTGATAAGGATTGACTGGTGGCAGTAATAACTACCTTATAGTCTGGGCAGAAGGGGACATAGATAGTAAACCTGTGCCAGCATTTCCCAGGTGTGTGTGTGTGTGTGTGTGTGTGTGTGTGTGTGTGTGTGTGTGTGTGTGTATAAACCAAACCTCAAAGTGTGTGTGTGTCAGCTACTTGGGCTGGGACATGAAGCACTGGTTGGACAGAGAGGGTGCTGGAGGTCTTGGCCTGGTCACTCAGTTGAGATCTTAAGCCTACTGCTGTGCTAGTGGGGAGTCTTATTGGGGATCTGGAGAAAGAGGGAGAAACCAGCCCCAAGCTGACTGTGATCTTGGTGTGCTCTTAAGGGCAATTGCACTTTACTGTATGTGTACATGTCATACTCCCAGTGTGTACATTCCCCACTGTTGCCAGTGGTGAGGATTGAGGCTCCTTGATTACTGGGCCAGTGATGGGGCGTCACAATACTAATCACTGGGTTTGAATAATGAAATTGATTGTTACACTTCTCTGTGATTGAGTTTTGTTTGAAACTGTTGCCTTTTTAAAAATAGAATTCACAAATTCAGTCATTAGTTTATTAAAGATGGTAAATTCATTGTTATGTGTTGCTGAAATGTAATTTTGTTTGCCTCCTTGAAGGCTGTAGAGCTAAGACATAGAGACTTTTCATACAGTAATAAAAGGTAAGTTTAATTCGTTCAGACAAGTGTAGTTATTATAATCTATCTTTGTTTGAGGTGTGTTTGGGTTTACTACATGCTACTTTGGAGACATTCTGTCAGTGTAGCATGTGGACACTTTTCTTACAATTATATACCATGAGGGGAACTTTAATGATAGCATGAAGTGAAGAATAATGGGGCTGAGGAACATACGGTTGCTAAAAGAATGGCAGCGCAATATGGAAAACAAATCTGAGTGCATTTGGTATTTTTCAATACAAGCATGTACACAAGCTCCTCAGCTTAAACAAAAGGTGAAACAATGTAACAAACTGCTTATGCAACAGGGTCCATTGTATTATATAGTAGCTTTAATAAAATAATTAAATATCGTGTATCAGACATCATGAACTAATAATTGACAATTTGCTATTCACCAGTTTCTGTTTAGAAGAGACTGCATATCAAGGATGTTGGGATGAGGCTGTATATCTGTGCACAGCATTTGACTACAAATCCTGGTTGATATGGTTACAACCAAACAGTGGACGTTGGTTGTTGAAGTAAAATGCTTATATGATGAACCTTTTGTATAGCTAATCACCAGCCTTTCAGGTTGTGGAGCAACAAGAAACTCTGGAACATCTCCAGAAAGAAACATAATTGATCCATTTTAAGGAAAAAAATAACTTAGAAAGGAATGTTAAGGACTGTAAAATGGTAGGGCATATAAGTGGCAATATTCTGATGCATTGGGAGCATCAGATGTCAGTACCCTGATTTAGAAGTACATCATCGAGTCTAGCATTGATGTCTCCAGAAGAGGCAGCAACAGAAGGAGTGTGTATTAATAAAATTGAAACAGCAAGAACTGAACCAAAAATGGAATGTAGAGTACATGCAGGTGTTGTTAATGTGATGAATACCCCAGTGAGAAGGCATCACAGAGATGACCAGGTAGAAATTAAATATATCATGTGAAGTTTTGCCAGCAACATGCAGAAGGTCAAAGGGAGTGGCAGAGGTAATACAAGAACGATTTTCAATCTGAATTTTTCATTCAAAATGGAAATATACATTTTTTGTTTGGTTATCTGAGAATTCATTTATGCATTATTAGAGAAACTGTGAACTCATGAATCTTTGGACATTATTAACTTATCATGTTGGGTTGTCTTTGTCTGATGGACAGCATGGCCAGCCTACACATCGATGAATACAGTCTGATATTGTGCTTGCACGCATCACTTTTACTGTAGCATGTATGTTGTACAATAGGCCAGAGCTGTTTGCAAGCCTCTGCCTGTTTCCTTGTGCCTATGCATTCTGTGCCCACCTCCATCTAACAGGTCCATTCCCTGCTGCTGGTGACTCCTCATCTAGGTAACCTATTTTGCCTGGTGTGCTGAGATATGTACGTCTTGAATTTGTCAAGCCTGAAGTAACTGTCTCCTAACTATGATATTGTGAAGTCATACTGGAGTTTGTGAAGTCATACTGCAGTAAACCAACTCATACATTTAGGCAGTGAAAGGGTGCTTTCAGCAGCCCAAACCCATGCTCCACAATGAGCCAGATTTATGACAAGGCATAGTTGTATCCCTGAGCCATCTCATTCTGTGGGTTCTGATGGATGTCATCAGTTAGGGTTCCAGGGCATATCCATTATCACCAACAAGATGCCCCTGGGAGAAGTCACCCCTCATTAAAGTTTGGTAGAGGTCACACACGTGCCATATGTATGGATCATGATAACTGTCTAGATGGCCTGTGGACACAATGTAGATAATATGTACATTACAGTCTATGCAGAAATTAATGAAGTGACAGCCTTTATAGTTAATGTATCTCCTTTCGAGGTCCTCAGGTGGGGCGTTAATATCAGTTTGGGTGGCTTAGGACCCCCAGTACCTCAGTGAAACAGGCTATATCATAGAAGCCCCACATGGTATTTAGACTTTCCTCTGTGGTGTATGGAAACTGCATCTGCTTCCCCACATGTTGCAGAGTGACATTAAGAAACTGATGGAGTATTCATGATGGAGATGCCTGCAATCCCCCCACTGTGTAGGTCACTGGAAGGTCCCTGTAACTAATATATATAAAGCCACACATACCATGGTATCCACAGGGTAGGTAGTCCACGACTCACATTGGGCTGCATGTGGCTGACACATATCTTCCAGCTCCTGGACCTTGTTCCTATCCATGTGGTAATAGTTCACTATATTGGTGTCTTACAGACACTGAAATGTTAACTGTGGTTGGATAATATGGTACCTCTGAGGGAGACAGTATGCATCACCATGGCTCGCAGTGGTAATAATAACCTGTTGCATATACACATTAACTAATGCTGCAGCAAACCCTGGCATACTTCTACAATTCCGCAAGATGAACATAATAATTTCTCTGCAGTCCTCATCACTAGTGTTATAGCACCACGTTGCATTCTTTAAACGAGTTATAACACCACGTTGCAGTCTTTAAACATGTCTGAATCAGACCACCATGTTGATTTACCTCATTTGCATACACTGTTCTCCTCATTTTAATACTCCTACACCCATTAGGGTATACAGGAGACAGCGTTGCTGTCCATCATTCACCTCTTGCGCTACATGGCTAAATTACACGTACCCTGCGCATGGCCTGTTGTTAAACAAAATTGCTTATCACAATGTGGCCAATCTTCCTGAGTCCCAGGAAATGTGCTGACAGGTGTAAATGTTGCATGACTGAAAGGCATTTTGGCCCAACTGTGTGATATTAGTAGGTAATGTAGAACTGTGTGAAGTAACTGCTGCAAGGGAAATACTGACATAGGAACATGAGTAACAGCAACACAGAAATGGAGAAAGAAATGACAGCAACACAGAAAGGGAGAAAGAAATAACAGCAACACAGAAAGGGAGAAAGAAATAACAGCAACACAGAATGGGAGAAAGAAATAACAGCAACACAGAAAGGGAGAATGAAATAACAGCAACACAGAAAGGGAGAAAGAAATAACAGCAACACAGAAAGGGAGAAAGAAATAACAACAACACAGAAAGGGAGAAAGAAATGACAGCAACACAGAAAGGGAGAACGAAATAACAGCAACACAGAAAGGGAGAAAGAAATAACAGCAACACAGAAAGGGAGAAAGAAATGACAGCAACACAGAAAGGGAGAACGAAATGACAGCAAAACAGAAAGGGAGAACGAAATGACAGCAACACAGAAAGGGAGAACGAAATAACAGCAACACAGAAAGGGAGAAAGAAATAACAGCAACACAGAAAGGGAGAACAAAATAACAGCAACACAGAAAGGGAGAATGAAATAACAGCAACACAGAAAGGGAGAAAGAAATAACAGCAACACAGAAAGGGAGAAAGAAATAACAGCAACACAGAAAGGGAGAACAAAATAACAGCAACACAGAAAGGGAGAACGAAATAACAGCAACACAGAAAGGGAGAACGAAATAACAGCAACACAGAAAGGGAGAACGAAATAACAGCAACACAGAAAGGGAGAAAGAAATAACAGCAACACAGAAAGGGAGAAAGAAGTGACAGCAACACAGAAAGGGAGAAAGAAATGACAGCAACACAGAAAGGGAGAAAGAAATAACAGCAACACAGAAAGGGAGAAAGAAATAACAGCAACACAGAAAGGGAGAAAGAAATGACAGCAACACAGAAAGG